>NW_001820833.1:1730162-1762678 GCF_000146945.2 Sclerotinia sclerotiorum 1980 UF-70 | reverse complement strand
GTCGAGGCCATTGTTACTTCGTAATCTCATGGACCTTCACTTCTTGAAGAGCCCTGAAGAGGAGACAAGTGGTAGATTAGGAGCACCTGGCCTGTCCAAAGAAAATTCTTCAACCTCAGATGCATTAACTCAAATGATGCGCCAAGAAAAGTCAATGGACGTGATTAAAGAAAGTATTGGCACTTCGGAGGAGGCAATGATGGAAGACTGGAGCCTTAGCCTTGAAGCTCTTCTGGAAAAACGACATCTGCGGACGATGATAGCGTTGGATAACGATACGCTGGACGACGACGAAAGCCCCTTCATATCTCTGGAAGCACCAGATAGACATGTTCAAGGAGCTATAAAGTTGAACATTCAAGTAAGTTTTTATATCCTGCATCGTTGATGGGTTGCTAACAGGTTGCCAACAGACAACCAAGAAACAAAGAACGCCAAATTACGCTCTACCAATAATAGTTGGAGATGGTGGTGTGGAGCGGACACCCAGCTACGCTCATCACACTGATGTTCTCCGAAATCATCTTACCGCAGACGATAAAATACTCCGGTACGTTCCGTCGGTTGTACAAAATGAGGAGAAGTTTATGAATAAATTTGAGAAAGACCTACATGGACTATACGAGGAAAGAAATGATGACCCAAGAGAGAGGGAACAAATTTATCAAATCGATAGGCATGTAGATGTCTTTTTAGAGAATATGGGGTACGATTATTGCAATAGGGAGGCACTCATCAGATACTATTTGGGACATAAACATGAAAAATTGCCATACCCGATGGAGGAGAAAAGATTAGTTCTCAAAACACTAGGCGGCCCTCTATCTGGAGATGAGCTTAGGATAATGGGACTGGTTGCCGAAGAAATGACCGCAGGCTGTGATATTGACATGGGAGATGTGGTCCTGTCTAAGTCCCGGTTCAAAGTGTTGGTCGAGGATTCAAAGGATAAATTATACAAACTATCAGGGAATCAACCTCCTCCTCCAGAAAGGCTGGGGACAATGGCAGGATTCTCTTGCCTAATCTGCCATGGTGCTGCCTGTACAACCCATGGTGAGTTCAAGAACAATCTTAGTGATGGTTCCTCGGAAATCGGTTCGCCTGATTCATCATCGTCCAAGAAGTCAAATGACGATCATAAGTGGAAAAGATTTGTGATGTACAGTTCAGATGTCATGCGAAAACACAATGCTCGAGATCACAGTAACAAGAATGAGAATTGGCACCCAGAGCATTGGAATACCGAGAAAGATACGGCAGAAGCATGCGGTGAAGAATGCTACCGTGGAAGGACTGAATGGGCGAATCATGCCTGGACGCAAGAAGAAGAAAGCGAGCTCAAAAGTATACTGCTAGTAACCAAACCCAAAAAGCCATGCACTCTTGTGGATATTCTTGATAAACCCTGCTGGCAGATCTATTCCAAAATCCTCGACCTTGAGGAAGAAAGCTCCATCAGCAGGAGTAAAAGTCTCCAGAAGCAGCAGCAGAGCGAGCGAGCACATTGGTACGACCCCGCAGCAGTACCTAGGAATCGTGGCCTCAAACCAGGATGGAGAGATAGCACCGTGGCACATATGGCCGAGCTACGCGCCCAGCCAGGTCCTTGCCTACATGAAGGTCCTTGTCGCCGCGAGCTGAACTGCTACTGCGTAATCCACAATCTTCTCTGCGAACAATTCTGCGGATGCACAGAAGACTGTGTACGACGGTTCGCTGGGTGTTCTTGCCGTTCAGAGGGTCTTGCTTGTACTTCCGATACCTGCATTTGCTTTCAAATGAACCGCGAATGCGGTGATCAATGCGATACTTGTGGAGCAATTCCCCGGCTTCGACCGCAAGACCGTTACAACCATGAACTCTTTCAGCATGGCTGTCAGAATATAGCTTTGCAACGGGGAGTCAATAAAAAGCTCATCCTGGGAAAGTCTCCAATCCCAAACGCCGGCTTTGGACTTTTCACCGCAGAACCCGTAAAAAAAGGAGATTTTATTAGTGAATATACCGGGGAAGTAATTTCTGATAAAGAAGCCGACCGCAGAGGAGTGGGTTATGATGCAAGACGCTTGAGTTATCTGTTCGGTCTGAATAAGGAGTGGGTTATTGATGCTACCCGGATGGGGAATAAAACGCGATTTATCAACCACGCTAAGTCGGAAGCCGGAGGCACGAATTGCTTCGCAAGGGTTCTATTTGTTCAAGGGGAATATAGGATTGAGTTCCGTGCTACTCGAAATATTTTGATAGGGGAGGAATTACTTTTTGACTATGGTACGTCGTTTGCGGAGATCCACGACTTGAATAAGAAAAGTGGAGATGGGAAAGGAAAGACAAAAGGGAACAAGGGGACATCTAACGAATCGAGTGAGAAAAAGAGCGCCAAGAATGGAAAGATAGGGGAGAAGAGAAAAGTGGGTTGGCCAAAGGGAAGACCAAGACCGAAGGCGAGCAAGAAGGCCAAGGTTCATGAGTACGGTGTTGCGGGCCCATCAAACGCACATTCACATTCACGTTCACATTCAAATTCGGATCAAGGAGTAGATGACGATAGCGATGAGATGATGCTAGATGCCGATTCTCCTCTCTTTCCTGATATGATACAAGACAGTGATTCGGCAGACGAAACATTTGTTGGTAAATTATCAGATGTTGAGATGAGGGATGCGGGAAATGGAGATGGTGGTGACGGTGAGAATGAGGATGAGGAAAGAGTTAGAAGAACGAGCCGGACGAGGACGGTGCCTGTGAGGTATACCCTGTAAATACACATTTGTGTAAAGAAAATCGTCACTCCTCCGCGCCGTATGAGAACTTCTTTTTTTTGTTTGTTTATATCTTTGTTAGAGTACTTTTTGTATCTATTTATCTAGCGCTCTCTACTCGTTTTCATTTTCATTCCTTTTTTCATTCCTTCTTTCTCCTCTTCCTCCATATCTAAATCTCTCTTCCATGCAATCCTCTTCATATCTGAATTTCTCTTCCATATAATCTTCTTACCTAGGTCCCTAGGTACCTACATACATACATACATACATACATACATACATACATGTATTTACATTGTCTGGTTGATTAGTTAGTTGATTAATTAGTTGATTAGTCCTCGCACATATAATTAGCTATAACAATATATAATCTCATATAATCTCATCACATACTGGTGGAATGTACAGACAGACAGGTGGATAGTTATTTACAATCCTTTAAGGGAAAATGGAAAAGGCGGGACAGAACGGATGTAGGATACTGGTAATTAGGTGGAGTGTTTAATATATATGTGTATGTGTGTGTATGTGTAATGGAGCGAAATGTATATGCAAGGTTTTTTATTCGTGTAGGTAATAGCTAGCTTGTTCGATAATTAATGTTTCCTTTTTCTTAAAGTGTAAGTTTTCGTCTAGGGGGTTCGGAATTAGACTTGGACTTGGACTTGGACTTGTAAGATGGGAATTTCATATACATAAGAGATATATGGATACATATATTCAAGGAATATTTTATATCGCTAAGAGAATATCCAGATTTTCCACAAATAGTCAAAAGTAAAAGACTTGAACATTTAGAAACTAGTTAACAAACTATAATCCTATCTTAGCTAGCCCAAGAACTTTGCTACAACATCAGAAAACTCCTCTGGCTTTTCAACCATGGGTAGATGTCCCGCTCCCTCAATAACCTTACACTCAACACCATTTCCATAATTCGCCGCCATTTCCTTCATTGACTTGGGTAAAACGCCATCGCCGCTCCCAACCACAAACAATCCTTTCTCAACAACCGGCTTCTTCATCTCCTCCCTGATATCATATTGATAAAGAGCTTTGACACCTTTTTGAAATCCCTCGAAACTATTTTGCTCAACCTGCTTCTTCACATCCTCAAATCTTTTCTTCAGTGTCTCGTTTTCATAATTTTCAGCCACGAACCATCTGCGCGTTGTGATTTCCGCCAATTCGGATCCTACGATCTGTTCATCGTCGGACGATTTGGCAGATTCAGCGGCTGCCATGGCGATGCGCTCGTCCCAGGCTTTGGGGTTCGATGGAGGCGCGTAGGCATTCGTGTCGCAGGATATGAAAGCATTGACGCGATCGGGGTATTTGAGAGCAGTATTGAGAACAGTGACACCACCTAGTGAGACACCGATCAAACAGGCGGCTTTAGGAACGCGGAGAGTGTCTAGGATGTGGATTATGTCGGAAGCGAGAAGGTCGATTGTGATGGGTAAAGAGCCGGCGTTGGATGTGCGGCCACGAGTGTTGTAGCGTAGGATGCGGTAGTTTTTACCAGTAGGTGATGCAAGAAATGCTTGGACAAAGGGAGTCCAGATTGAATATGTTACGAGGATGGAATTGCTGAGGATAATAAGAGGAGCAGTTGGGTCGGTGGATCCTTCGAGTCGATATGCGAGTTCGACTCCATCTTGCGTTGTGATATATGATTCTATTGCTCCACCTTCTGCAATAGTGTTTGGTCCAGTACGAGTCTTCCCATCAATCGAATTCCAACTCGTATAATAAGACCTGGAGAAGTTGGAGATATCTCGAGGTGCAGCGCCGAATGTGTAATATAAATCATAGTGCCTAGCCTTTTTGGGTTTCAAAGCATTTGAAATGATTTTCTTAGACCATTCTGTTGATATGGCAGCTTTATATGCTTCTCCTGATGCATCGTTTTGAGGAGCAAACTCATGAATGCTCAAATATTCCTTTCCTTCTTTCCCTTCAAGTATGCTACTCGTAACAAAGCGTCTCGTACGTCTCCAGCCTGGAATCTTTGCAAGCATTGGCAAATACTCCTCTTCCATCCACTTAGTATAATCTTCTTCGAATTCCTCGTCGATTTCAGCCGTGAAAGCAACCACGTAATTTCCCTCCTCATACCCCACTTCCTCCACCTTCTTATATCCGTCTATCTCCCTGCCACTAATATAATCATATAATTTTCTATCCACCTTGATCTGCGCCATTGTTTCTTTTTCTCTATCGGTCTTTACTTCGGGCCCACGAAGTCGCAGATAGGTCTCCGTGTTCATGGCAGCCATGTCTGTGACATCGTACATAGCCATCCATTCTGGATGAGATGGAGAGGCAGGCGTTGAAGAAGACAAGTCGTTTGCGCGGTAGCGAAAACCATTTTTGATGAAGGGAAGACGCACTCGCAAAGGTCCATGTTCATTGTCGTACCAGTCGTGCCATTGAGAATCAGGAAGAGATTCTTGAGGTTGCATGGTAACATAGAGGAGTCCGGGTATGGGTGCCATGATAGGGACGATGAGACGTTGTAATAGTGGGTTGATGAGAATGTCCTGTGTAGATTGACTTGATCGCAAGTATCAATCGTTTGGAAAAGTGAGAGAGGTATTGATGAGGAGATTCCAGATCAGAAATTAGATATTATTTCGCATGGTGGGCGAGAAATGGGAGGGTTTAGGGGGGGGAGAAGGCTTAACCGTCCCGTCGTGCGCGGCCATATCTGCCCCTCCATATTTGCTCAGCAGAGAATATTTCCCCATATTAATGAGGGGTGGTTGAATTGCGGTTAGAAATCCGGTAATGTTTCGACTCGGGAGGCTCCTCCGGCTATTTTCAGATGAAATCACGGTAGATTGCCTCGCTAAATTCTAAGGCCAGTGGGCATCTGCGCTTAATCCAAATTGATATGTGTAAAGTATTTTGACATTTATCTAAGATTACATACATTTCGAAAATTTAAAATCTACATACTAGCTAGATATTATCTATTTTTTCTATGTCTATTAATCATACCAAATAGCATTCATACCAAATCCAGGTTCCGAGATATCAATTCTGGCAACCCTATGTAAAAACTCTTCATGCCATCTATAAATTTCAAACCCACCATCTTGATCATCCGTCAAAGCCAACCATTCATCACTCCATGGGCAAGGACTAACTGCGTTCGAGTGACCTCCACTTGTTGGTGTTGGATTCAAACATATCTGCCTTTCGATATTTCCAGCCGGTCCAACTTTGAAAACTGCTATGTAACCGGTAACTTTGAAATCGTTCGATCGTGATGTTGCAAAGAGATATTTGCCGCTATGCGACATGAAAACGACATCTGATCGATAAAGTTTAAGATTTGGAACCCCTATCATTCATTATGTGTTAGTCGCTGAGCGGAAAAAATATGTGGTGATAAAGGGGAGGGAAAGTGCATACCTGGAGGTACTAATGGATATGTTATATTTGTAAATACTGGCAAATGGGTTTTCTCATCAATGACATAGACTGCCAAGTTATTGCCTGCTTCATTCAAAGCATAAAGATATTTTCCATTTGGGTGTATCTCAACCCATCTAGGATGATCTCCCTTCTTGGGCGCATCTACACTTCCCACCAACTCAAGCAAACCCGTTTGGCTATCCTTTTTATGTGTCCATACTTTATTCCCCCACATATCTGCAGAATAAAGATAATTCTCTTCTGCGTCAAACACCATGCCATGAATTGCGGATTCAGGACTATATTCATAGTTTTGGATGTTCTCCTTCAATGCGCCATCCTCATCGACCGAGAAAACATTACCGTGTCCAGCGTGCTCGTAAAATGGATTGCCGTAAACATGATAGGGTGGCTTCTTTGCTGCTAAGCAGAAAATTGCTCTTGTTCTCGTATCAGATTTCGCCGCGGACGCTGTTCGTGATATTAGAAGGTTTCTCAAATGATACAGACTGCGGAAGTTACGTACGGTCATGGGACATAGGATGTGAAGTAATATGTTGAATTCCTGCAGGACTTGTAACAGCATGACTGGACCACTTCTTCATTGAAGCTCCATATATGTTTTTCCGCGCATGCTAGAAATCAAGACATTCGATCAGCGCGCGCTGGCAACCAAGAGACTTCCGTCCGACAGAAACCTAAACTTACATCAAAAGTCATCCATGAAATTGGCTCATCTTCTGGAATTGGTGTTCTCTTGAGCAATTTCAAAGTTAATGCTTCATCATCGAATTCAATGGTAAAAATTGCACCAGGAGGGGTCCAAGTTCCCACCATCAAATGATGAAGCATTCTCCTCGGTTGTGAAGAGTGAAGTCGGCGGACAAACGAGTTCCTCAACATACAATCAAACGCAGGGAGTCAAAGTGTGGATGTAGAATTTGGAATCTCGTTACGACTTCTCTCAAAAATGAGCTGATAACTGACCGCAAGTCACCGTAATATTATCTTCATAGGAATGAGTCTTTGGTTTTGTTTTTCTTATCGAAGCATTACCGTCATATAACCCCTGGTTTGCCGTGGCGGGGCCATAGCTACCTTGCAAAAAGCAAGTGCGGGGCGTAATCCGGGGACTTTTGCGCGGATTTGTTCAGCGGTAAAAGACTTTTCCGGATCTTACCCAGAGGTAAGGATACAATCTCAATTGGTAGGAATTCGAACTTCTCACACTTACTCAAGCATTACTTCGTAATGCATGCGGAGAGCGAATCAGACGAAGTTAATTATGAAGCCAAGACAGTTAAACTTTGAACTTTGGGGCTCAGTGAGAGCTTACAAGTCGACGTTTTATGTGGGAAAAGATACTTCCGGCTCAAAACTCGTGATTTGGAGTGTATTGGGGTACTGTACTCGAGTTTTGGGGTGGACGGAGTAGTCGCATTCCAATTTCCCGCATATCAATTCCGTGCTGTTTGTCAATCCTCGACCACTAAGAACTAAGACCACATTATTTTTGCGCCAACAGCCGATTGAACTACCCGTCTCAATCCACTGCTAGAACGAAGGTGTCACTAGATCACCAAATCCTGGAGTACGTACTACAGACTAGTAATCCGTTCTCAATGTTAAGCCGAGTATGGTGAGGATGTTTAGAAAAATAATCATATATAGGTAGGACTTCCTCCTCGAGGTAAGTCGCTTTTACTTTCCGTCATCATTCACGACTTCTTTGTATTCATTTCAACCATATTATTTCCCTATAACCTCGTTATCACTCAACCATAACATCATATCTACTTCATCATAATCAAAATGTCGACACAGCAAGGAACTACTAGTTCTACTTCAAATGGATCCCAAAAATTTGACCCAACTTTCACTACAAATGTCATCAACGCTATTGGCCCTAAGACCGATCCCCGAACAAGGCAATTGATGGGTTCTCTCATTCAACACATCCACGACTTTGCACGGGAGAATGAGCTCACAATAGATGAATGGATGGCCGGTGTCAACTTTGTCAACACCATTGGACAAATTAGCACCCCCATCAGAAATGAAGGTCACCGAGTTTCAGATGTTCTCGGCCTCGAATCGTGAGTATCCCAAATGTGCTACCCTACAAACTATATCTAACTGTGTTTCTAGTGTCGTCGATGAAATCGCACATCATGTCATGACCGAATCTGGCGAGACACCTACATCCTCTTCAATCCTCGGTCCATTCTGGAGCCCCAACGCCCCATTCAGACCACTTGGCGGAAGCATCATGCAGGACCCAGTGCCTGAAGGTGGAAGGGCTACTTTGATGCACGGAACCGTCACCGATTTGATCACCAAGAAGCCAATCCCAAATGTAGTCGTTGACATCTGGCAAGCATCTGCCAACGGAAAATACGATTTCCAAGACCCTGAAAACCAAACCGATAACAACTTGAGAGGAAAGTTCAGGACCGATGAGAACGGACAATATCATTTTTACTGCTTGCACCCAACTGCATACTCACTGCCAACTGATGGATCAGCCGGTGTTCTCTTGAAGTTGCTTGATCGTCACCCAATGAGACCTGCTCACATTCACTTGATGGTATGCCATTCCACATTCTACCGTATATTTCAGAAGCTAATGCAGGAATCCGCAGATCTCAAATGAAAACTACAAGCCAGTAACAACTCAAATCTACCCCAACACCGACCCATACCTCATCAACGACAGCGTTTTTGCAGTAAAGCCAGATCTTGTCGTTGACTTCAAACCACGCCATGGTGACCCGAAAGCAGAATTGGATCTCGAATATAACATTATCCTGGCACCCAAGGATTTCAAGGGTATGGGTACCTCTTCAACATCAACAATTGGATTGGAACCAAAGCTATAAACGCGCATGATGGGTTTTGGGTGACGGATTGTATGCATAAAATGTTGGATCATAGACGGAATGCATAATTCTGCATGGGTTTAATGTGGTGTTTTTGAATATAGCTTTGGGTGCTACGGCGTTTTAGTCTTCATGTTTATATGTACGAAATGAGAAATCCTCTTTCAAGTTCACATTTATTTTGGGGTTTTTTTCACTATCAAATTCATCGTTATTTGAGCTTTAAATTTGACTGGCACAGTGTTTATATCAGCTGAAAAACAAGTGCATGGGAAATATCAGATATCCAAGCGTGTATTGAACGACATGTTGTCTGTATATCCTCATCTGGATCATACGGATCTATCTTTTCGAATATCTCGAGATTGTACACTAGGATGGAATCAGTATTGCAAATCCTACATATAACCCCACCATTTACATTGAAGCAAAATCTCCAATTTGGAGCATATCCATCCATACATCTCAACCCTGAGGCTCGGGTCAAGGATGAGGCAAAGTTCTTGTGGAAGTTTTTGGTGATCATGGTTTATTTATTGCCGTTGGTAATCTTATATTGTTCATGAAACCAGTGTATTTATATATAACACAAGCTTCTCTCTCATTTTGTCTTTTGATATCTTTCTCCCCTCTTCCTTTCTTCTTTGTGACGGATAAGTCGGGGAAGTTACGCAATGATGTTTCTGTAGTAAGATAACTACCGAGAAAGTGGTGAAATAAAGGGGTGGTATGTAGGTAGCAATAAGCGTGTTTTTACGAATGTAAACACTCATAATTATCCAAATACCATTTTTATCATTTTCACCATTTTCATGTTTTGTTTCATTTCATTTCATCACTATTCATATGCGATTGTAATCGTGTAAACTCATTCTAGGGTTCTATATTTTTATACATCCTGAGGTTCAATAGTCTTGATGATAGGGGCTTATTGTTGTTGTTTATAATGTTCATGGATTCATGATTATTCTGGAGAATTCTGGCTGGGAAAGAAGAGCGAGGTGAAATGTTGTCAATTTGGAATATGGAATCTGGAATATGAGATGTTTTGTGTCTAGTGAAGAAGAGTGTAATGAAATTTTGTCAATTTGAATTTTGAATTTTGAAATAATGTGAAGCGTTCTCTGTCTAGGAAAGAAGAGTGAAATGAAATTAACGGGTGTCAATTTAATGTCTGAGGTGTTCGATGTGTCCTAGGAAAAAAGAGTGAAAAGAAATCCTGACATTCTGATCAATCTGAAATCTGAAGCGTTTGCTATCTAGGAAATAAGAGCACAATGAAATTCTCGTTCCTCACTCACAACTCCTTGTGCAAGCTCAACTCCTCCTTCAATCTCAACTCCTCCTTCAATCTCAACTCCTCCTTCAATCTCGACTCCTCCTTCAATCTCGACTCCTCCTTCAATCTCAACTCCTCCTGCAAGCTCAACTCATGAGCACGCATCTTCGTATCGTGCATCCATTTCTCGCACCAAAGAACCGTGGAGAATCCGTGATTTCTCACACAGCTGACCTTCATTGGGAAACTGACAATCGGGGCATCAATTTCTCTCCATTTTCTGTCGACCTCAGCCGGCAAGAATTTGGGATCGGTTTGGATGACAACGAACTTGTTTGTGTATAAGGGTTCCCAGAGTTCGATTTTTTCCATCATTATCATCGTGTCTTAACTCGAAACGGAAGTCCTTGCGGACTGGTTGGTTGGAATTGGTTCTTCCTTGGTCCAGATCTTCTAGCTGCAGTCAAGACCGTCGGTTCTGTGGTCAAAGGTGCACTCTAAGTCGAGTGCCCACCATGTGGGGCTCGTGGGGCTGTCGAGGTTGATGCTAAAAGGATTGTGAAGAAAGTGATCCCGAGACCGTTGTGGCTACGTATGCGATGCCTGAAAGTGAGCAGATGGCGATGCAGAATTTCTTCATGATTGCGGTTACTACTTACGGTTGGTGGTAAGTTGTTTGTTTGCTGTAATTTCGATATCTGATTGAGTACTTGTGTGTGCTGTGTTTGTATGATATTGAAAGCTGATGAGGAATGAAAATAAGTTAAGCAAGGTTCGACAAGTGATACTTATACTTCCAGGGAAGTTATTGTTTAGAGTCTATTCATGATCGCCCCATGCCTTGTGTTCTGTTGTGAAGAATACAGTTCAAGTTGAACAAATATATCCCGCTTGTATATGTCGATAACTTGAATACTACATCTCAATCCATTCATTCCCTCTTCAATAAAAGCTTAAGATTCTTTTCGTTGAGTGCTTTAGGATGTTTCTTACTTACTCAATCTGTACAATGGCAAAGCTAGCCAAGTTTTCACCCCTTTTCTTTATGATGAACAGAACAACAACTAATCCATAAGACTCGGTTGTATTATTGTTCGAAACTTATTCTGCAGTTGTTCTTTATACCTGCTGAAAATTCCGGTGAGATTATGATTGTGAAATCAAGAATTGCTGCTCCAATCTCAAGTTCTGAAAAATGCTCCCAAAGGCAGGATGACGTCGAGCTAGCTTCTTGTAATTCTCCGAATGAAAAAGAACAATTGTCTATCACAGTGTCTTTTCTGATTCTCGCCGCTACTTTCGAGTATCGCCTTTAATGATGATCTCTTAAAAGAGGCAGAAAATTGTCTTCCATAAAATAACCTAGTACTAAAACTCCTTGTACAAGTCCACTCCACCTTTTCTTGTGCACGTCTCCGTATCCTCACACCTACACGTCTAACAATAAACACACAACAATTTGAAGCTCGAATCGATATATCATCTACAATAATTTGGAGATTTATATTAATATTTATGAAAATTTGTAAATGATACTGTTACTATCCCTCAATCAACATGCATACATACCGCTCATCATCCTCAAACATACGGAGACCTTTTGTGAGTAGGAAATTGCTTTTCTACAGAAGATGAGATTACAATCACCGCCTTGAAAGAGTAGGCATGTCTAAGGGGCCGCACCAGCGGTATGGATGGAGAGGTCGAATGTCAACTCGAGTAATAAATCAACTAGAAACTTGAACAACAAGTTAATTGGTAGGCTAAGTGGAAAACCTATGGGGAAGTCGAATGAATATTAAATTTCGGAAGTCGAATGTGATAGCTGATGCGATGGTTAATTGTAAGGGGGTAAGAATAGGAGATACGTATCTGAGGTAAATCCAGGTAAATCCTGGTAATGCGACTTAACTTAGAACCTTTAGTGTGAGTTAGTGTTATACATAAATACCTAGACATTTCAAAAAATTATGAGTTTTCCGTATAGTAGTCTGCTTAATGATTGTGTGATACATGATATTGAAATGTATGAAGATTTCGTTTGAAGGAGAACCATAAATTTAACGGAGGAGTATGAAGGTGTTGTAGACGGATAAACATATAGAAGAGTTACGAAATTTCCGTTGATATTTGCATGTGGTTTTTGTCATTGATGTAATCAGTGTAAATGGCATATAATTGATTGTTGTTCAAGTATCATATAGAGATGGATATCCAAAGAGTTAATTCTGAAGATAGACTCTACTATTCGAATGTGCTATTTCAAAATATGAAAATATATCTAGGTAATATTTGAATGGATATATTGAATGGCAACTAGATTGATAAATATGGATTGTCATTATAGCTTAAATTGACAGCCAATTACAGGCCTACATGAATATAATAGTATGTATATGGGCATGTTGACCGGGCTATAGAATTAAGCTCGTGTTGCAAATCTCAAGTTTGACTAACAAATATCAAATCCTACTACGTCTTTAAGGTATAATATACTAAGATTACATTGGTCGAACAAAGGATGAAATGTACAACATGTCTAACCCCAGTGATGGCACGTAACATTAGCCCATGAAGCATTGTTTCTTTAAACCTATTCTCTAGAACACAAAGGCCATTGGAGAATAATCCAACAACATGGAATTATGGAAACAATATTCGAACAACACGCAGCATCATAGAAAAGACCAGAGTTTCCTCTCTTTAATTTCCCTCTCTTCGTCTGTACCCAATCACTAGAACTTACTTACACACCGACAGCATACTCCAGCTAACACCACCACAGCAACGCAACCACCAAACACCCAACCCAAACCATCAAGATGTGTAAACAAAGGACCACTGTCTACACCTGCGGAGACGCACGAACTTCATTTCATCCGTGTGCCCATGCATTGGAAAACAACATCACGGTAATGGCATGTCCATTCTTCGAGCAGGAAAGGGAAGATGCAGCGGAAGGTGACTGCTCTTGCTCTCGCTGTTTTGAAGCAGCGAGATTTCGCGCACAGAAAGAGAAAGCCAAGCGAGTCTGTCCTTCCACCAGTATAAGAACAGGATTACGTGTGGTATCAGGTCCAAAAACAGGTGGAGGAGCAAATCCGGATTATCCGACAATATTGGAGGAAGATGACGGGGCTGAAGAAGAAGCTGAAGAAAGACCTTCTGAAGAATATGCTTTAGAAATCAAAGGTAAGAGCATCGATAGAGAGGAACATCCGAACTATTCGAGAGCATCAAAGGAACACGAAGAGTATGAAGACAGACCTCCAACACGCGCGAGCCAACGAGAACGACCTGTTGCCGAGCCACGCGACACCCCGCTCAAGCCATCCAAAACGAAGACAATGGCAAGGAAGATGAGCGACAAGATGAAGCAGTTGGCGAAGTCATTCTCGAAGAAAAACGGTGAGTAAGGATGTGTTGTGAGTTTCGAGAGTTGACATGAAAGGCCCGGTGTTGAATCATCTCAAATCACTCGATAGTAGACTCGTAGACAACTTTACTTTCAGGTGTTAATTGCTAGGGTTGAATGTACTTTATTTCCTTGTAAAAACCAAAAGCACAGAAAAGTATCTGGGGTATCCAGATAGGTTAGTAAATTGTTTAACTTGGAGCGGGCTCTGCCAGACAGAATAGAAATTTCTTTTTTTAGTTCGAGAATTGAACAGACTTTAATATAATGTAAAATGATATGTGAATATAGTGAAATATATGCAGAAAATGTAGAGATGAGCTCTCTGGTGTGATTCCGTGGTCGCTCTCGCTTAAAGAAACGCAGCAATCATTTCCCCCCTTTTCCTTTTCCCCTTTCCTCTTTTCATTTTCTTTCTGGCGTGGCTAGACAAGACTCTAAATACGCGAACATGAGGCTTTCTTTATAGTCTGTTATGATGGGAAAGAACAACTTTCAGACAATAACAACAAAGAATGTTGCAATCCGATCACACAACCGTAAACGACCTCGAAAACCACCAACAGTAATTTCTTTGTAAGAATCAATTAGAGCTACCAAGACCATAAATTCAAGATATCCAAAATTTCCGACCTAACAGAATGCCCATTGCTGCCAACAACTAACTATATTTATCACCATTGTGAACGCCAATGGCAAATTGAAAGAAAACCACACCACTTCTGGAACGAGACGGTAAACTGCTATTAATAGAATCCCTATTTTTTTTTTTTACAGCGGTTTGTAAGCACCAGTTTAGCACAAGAATATCATATAACCCTCTATTCAGCACCGCACCAGGCACGGCGCCTCCCGGACAACCATCTTCAGCAGATTGAGAACCTACAACCCTTCACAACGTGAACAAAGATACGCTGAAGCCTGGCTCGAACTATCTCAAACAGCGAATCAATAGCCAGATTTCTGCTCGGAAATATGTTGGAAGAACAAGCACATGAAAAAAGATAGCCAGCGACTACTCACTGACCAGAACGAACGGCAACACCGACAGGTATGCAAGGAAGTGAGCATCCCAAAGAACACTTGAAATATAACCAACACGTGAGTGAATTGATTGCAGGAGAAGGAGAGAGAAGAAAGATTTTTGGTATGTTTCTGGTAACACCAACCAGGCAAATAACACCACCAGCTTCACAGCCCTTGCAGATCCTTTTCGCTCCGCAGGATACAGCCTTCAAGTTCTCAGTTCAATAAATCAAACACTTTCCAGCCTGACAATAACGCAGCCGATAGCTCTACTAGCTTTATATTACATACGGACAACAGTCCTCGAGTTCTCACTTCAGCAGCAGCCTATATTTTTTTTATAGATCTGCTAATAACTCTAAAAATCTCTTTAATTTTGGAGGCGACGGCTTCGAGTCCGAGCAATGATCTCCCAGCAAGCCGTAAAGTCGCTTGGATAAAAGTCACTCAAATGTAGTTTACACCAATGAGCTCGCACTAAGGAGTTAGAATTATACGAAATAAGACATGGTGATTTCACCTGGAGCCTGGAAATTCCAGATTCTTATACAAAACCCTCTTCTGTACGATGCGAGATAGCTATTTTACCTACATAGAGATTCTGTAAAATTTTGCAGAGCATATTCCGTCTCAAAAACTGTACTTGCCAAACCTAGCAAAAATAATAATACCATCGAGCAGCAAGCAGCGCTTCTTATTGAACGAAGTTCCCCAAAGATTCACCTGCGACGCTCTAGGACATTATATCTTCTAGTTAGAGGCAAAGTATTTAAAGAGCATCTAGTAGTCGGATATGAGGGAAATATCACATTAGGAGCATGGACAAACTATTACCTAGTACCGCAATCGTATTTATCGTATCATGATAATAGCTCTCAAAGCCAAAGATCGCCACCCTAGCCAGCTTCTTGCGGTGTCGAAGAGGCTATTTTTGACTCGGCCCGTTTTGCACACGGCTTTTGGTCGGACTTCTAGGCGTGGTAGCGTAGCTGTTCATGTGCTTCGTTCATTTCAAGCTCACTAAAACCTTCCTATCATGCAAGAAAGTCTTTCTCACGAGTCAGAAGCGTAGGGATCTTTCGGTAACGAGTCGGAAACCAATATGATTGGATGTTCAGAACTGAAGTTGCAGATATTGGGGTAAATATATGGTATCAATTATAGCTTCGAACTACTGCGACTTTGATGCATTGTTCGCATATGCATGGTATGCAATCTTGTTATGTTTATTTAAAACCCGGAGGCGAAAACTAGCCACGGTACGTCATTCAAACTCTTCGCTAACATATATAGGCAATAACAAGATAATTTGCTCACACTTTCAGATATCAACTTTGACATCAAAAGGCTTCCAAGGTTTTATTAAAATTTACTGGGGCTATAGGTAACTGAGACAAGCTCCTGGTTGGATATTTGGTAATTTCCAAGAGTGGAAAAGCCTCATAGCCAGTATCTGCAAAAGGAGGAAGCTTAGCGACAATTCGAAACCGCAATTGCGGGAATACAAGATTCCCCTGGTATTGGGCACCTCCAGTCATAGCATCCAGCCTCAGCACCGATCGATCATCATTAAAACCTCAATTCTAGTTGTCACTATCATCTAAATAGAGCATCCATATGCAGTTTTCTAAAGCTCAGACAGATCGCAGATGGCCGTTCTTCCAGAGTATATTGCAGATCGATTGCCTCCTACCACGAGCATTAACTGGTCCACTTTGATTTCGGCTAGGGCACAGATAAAGCAAAAGAAACCTGTGTTGGGTTATTGACAAGAATGACCGCAGATGAGGAAGCCTTCAACTCCCACGCTTATGCATCATGGTACAATGTCCTGAGTGGGCTTGGTGAGGACGAGGGACGTACTGCGGAAGATGTTGCGTTGCGGCAAATATCTGTCCAGGATGTGAACTTGAAGTATTGACACCAGGATAAGCGATTACTCGAATCTGAAGCCTATGGAAAGAATGGACGGAACTGATATCGGTGAGGTTGAACGTTCAGCAGTTTTGAAAGGCTGAAGCACATAATCCATAGTAGCCCTTTTCGAATTGTGTTATGCCAAAAATGGGACGCTTGCTGTGTAGCCGTGTCCTTGGATGATACGGACTTAGATATCAAGGGGACCAACAGCTGCGTGAGCCAACTACTTGAGATTATAAAGTGGATCACGAGTTCTGAGAATTGGAACAATCCGGTATCAAGCTTCGGCATTTCCAAAAATGACGTAGACATGACAATTTTGGGGGAAGTAGGATTTATATAAAAAAGGAAGTGTGCGAATACTTGGGTATCTTGCTATCGTTGGCGTGGTAGGCTGTTCGGATCAATGTAATGAATCCTGGCCCCACGCACTTTAATAATAGTCGATCCTGCACAAAACGGGGAGAGTCTACCTATGACGGATTTCTTGGTTCGCCGTTCTAGAATTGCTGTACAAGGATTTTGGGAGTGAAAAATGTTACTGTGGTGTTGACTACTTATGCAGCTCTCCCGTTGTCGAGAATAGGTTGTGCATTTTTGACATCCAAACCTTCTATATCCTGATTGAAATGCTATTAAGACAGGGCACAAGTTATTTTCCACAGACTGAGAAATTCTTCCCCTTTCGGTAGGTGCATGAGTTTGCAATCCGGTGCCTTCCATTCCAAGCCCACTTTATCTGTCGTCAGGTTGTGGAGATTGTAACAAAACTGCTCGTCAATTGACCCGAGATCGGGAGTTCAAAGTTGTATGCACTAGAGTATGTCATCTGCAGCCTCGGAAACTCGCGATGTCAAAAGACCCAGAAGCTTCAAGTTCTGTGTGATGGAATATCAGACGAGGGAGTACGTCCTGACCCATGAAACTGAAGAGTTCGAAGCCCATGTACTTGAGAACTCGAATATGCAGTTCCCATGTATCCCACCTTGAGTTTGATGTGTGAAATTTGTGAAGATAGTATTTCCGAAGGTAAGAGATCCTTGAAAGAGATTGAGAAGAGCAGCAGGAACAGACGAAAGTGTTTTAGTTGAAGGTCGATCATGTCTAAAGAAGAAATAGGACATCTTTATTCACACTTGATGAGTAAGGGTTTCATTACAACATGGGACATATGGAGAATTCTACTTCTACCTTATGACCAAGGACCGAAGTGGACTCAAAAGAAGGAAAAGATCTTTGATGAAGTCGGTCCGAAATCACGTGCAATGGGACTCACCAAGGAATTCATTTGGTGGGGATCGAATTATATAGAAAACAAGCTTTCTGATGATTTTCCTCTTTCCTAAATAGATATTCTCTCCAACCTACCGATCTTGCTTTTGTTTGCATATTATGGAAGATTTACTCCTTCTGAAGTTTTGTATGAAATTACCAGGAACCACCAGAACCAATTAGGACCACTACTCCGTCGAATACATTCGCTAAGGACCAACAGCTCCGGATGATCCACAATAACCAAACATCAAAGCATTATTGTTGACACCGAACTTTTCTACTTTTGCATCGATACCTAGATATCGATCATACCCACAAAATTCCCCTCCATCGTTGCAATTATGACGACTTTTCAATCAAGAATTGCCTTCCATACAATGCTATATATGAATTGGCACAAGGTAAGTGAAAGATCCCTTGTAAGTGCATTTCGTTCTGTTGCAAAGAATTATTTCACCCCTCCATGCCCTTTGAAATCGTGAGTGAAGAAAGGCATCATAATATATAAACGGAAGCTCTCATGGCAGAACATCACGATAGAGAACAGGACGCCGGTCAAAGCACACCAGCACCTTCAGTCAGAACCGGCAGTGTTAATACACAGAAAACCGCGAAAACTACCAGGACGAATCGTCCAAACGCTCAAGCTCATACCTCTAAAAGATCACATCAACACAATGCACGACCGCATGGAGGACGACTGTATACAAATAACACACCACCCGAGGCTCGACCGCAACATTCCCTAGCTGGTAACGCTGGAGGACCCCAACACGAACCTCATTATGTCGATAGAGAATATTATGACTTTAATCCAAATTACCAAAAACCGAAGGACGAACCAGTATGGGGATTGGCGAAACCCCTTCCTCGAGTAGTCAGGCCGGGAATGAGAAGAGGGAGAAATACTGTGGTCGAGAACAAGCTTGCGGCAAATGAAGAGCCTGGGGATGCTGAGGCAATACCACAAGTTGGGATGATTGACGACCAGAGAAAAGGGGAAACAAAAAAGAAATCGAATCGCCTGGGCAGGAATGAAGAAGACCGAGGCTATGGACACCAACAACAAGACCGATGGAAGAGGAAAAGCTATAGATCTAATAGACAGGATTCGGAGAACATGATCTTGGATTATAATGGTACCCCGCTAGCCGAGAGAGATAATCCTATGGATGATTGGAGATCTCCTCATGATGATGGAGAGGCGGATTTAGGTCAGCAGAATACCAATCGACTTTCTGATGTTGTGGAACATCCCTCAGGCTCAGGATCAACTTTAGCTCAACATGCTACGACGCAAAGTGAAGACTTTGCAGGCGATGAGAATGACAAGGAGCTAGATTTGGAAAGGGGGGATAATTTAGAAGACGACGAATGGTCTTTAAGCAGTGAAGAAGCGATGCAATATATCCAGGAAGAAAAAGACAACTCCAACGCTTTAGCATCGATTCGAAACAAGTTTCGTGAACCGTTAGCTGAATGCTTAGCAGTAAGTTGATCATGCCACATGATACTACATATCTAACAATTACACAGACAATGATTGCAGTCCTTATTGGTTTGGCCACCAATCTTGCAGTTCAGACCTCGGAAGAAACTTCAGGTAATTATCAATCCACAAATTGGGCATGGGGCTTGGGAATCACAATAGGTATCTACATTGCAGGTGGAATATCTGGTGCTCATCTCAATCCTGCCATTTCCCTCATGCTTTGTATATACCGAGGCTTCCCCATAAGAAAAGCATTTATCTACGTCCTCGCGCAAATCCTCGGAGGTTTTCTCGCCGGACTAATTGCATACGGCATTTACAAAGACGCCATTGCCACGTACGATGCTAGCGGTGGTATACTCGACAATAATCAAGTAGTTAACCTACTATCCGGAGGCACCGGCTCCTCATTCTACACACAACCAAAAACCTTCGCAAGCCCATCCTCCAGTTTCTTCAACGAACTCGTCGCAACCGGCATCCTAGCCTGCACCATCCTCGCCCTAGGAGACGACTCCAACGCACCCCCCGGAGCAGGTATGCACGCCCTAATCGTCGGCCTCGTCGTCACAGTCCTAACCATGGCATTCGGCTACACAACAGGGGCATGTCTGAACCCTGCACGGGATTTCGGTCCGCGTCTCGCTACCGCCACAGTAGGCTACGGCAGCGATGTCTTCACCGTTTCGAATGCCTGGTGGGTGTATGGAGCATGGGGCGCTACGATTTCCGGCGCGTTAATAGGAGGATTGTTTTATGATGTGGCTATTTTTGTCGGAGGTGAGAGTCCGGTTAATTATCCGAGGAAGAAACGGAGACAGTTGGCGGAGAATGCAAAGGAGAAGGCGGGGAAGGGATGGTGGGTTTTTAAGAGGGATGTGGAGATGGGGTTTAAGGGGGATTCGACGAAGGAAGGTTGATTTTTTTTTTTTTTTTTAATTTGGGAGGGGTGATTGTTAGAACTTAAAAAGAATATCTTATGTTGATGTTGATGTGATGGAGGGTGATAGATAATAGATGAGATTGAAATCTTAGAAATCTTGTTAGAGTTAAGACTACAATTAGAAATAGAATTAAAGATTTATAATACCAAGAAAGTTTATGTCAAAATTTCAAATCTTACTTTATTTTATCCTTTTCCTTCCCGGTAAAAGAAGAAACACAAAAAAAGAGTTCGACATAGAATACAAAAAATACAAAAATTCCATCTCATTGTTTACTATTCGTAGTATACAAGTACATATTTTTATCCTACCCCATCCTATCCCATCGCAGTGATCACACCCACCCACCCATCATCCATCCACTTATATAGATCCATCGCTTCCCCCTCATTTCCCCTCACTTCCCCTCCTCTCACCGCCCCTTCGTTCAGGTCAACCACCGCACGCACCCACCCACCACAGGCAAACCCAATGCTCAACCCTCGAACTCATCCGGGAATCCCTACTTTCGGCTCTAGCATCATTTGACAATTGAATATCTGGCCATCCATCCACCCATCACGTCAATAGATTTCCCTAATCCGCCTCGTGGATGTCAGTTGGAAGAAAAAGAGAAAGAAGAGGAAGAAAGAAGAAGAAAAAAGAAAAAGAAAAGTAAGAAGATAAGTAGAATATCAGAATTGAAGTTATATGTTCATGAATCGAAATCGGAATAATCTCCTCTTCTCTCCTTTCCTCCAAGAAGCTGCTGTAGGAGGAAAGGAAAGTAAGGAGGGAAGAAAAGCGGGGTGTGCATTTCGCCGCTCCAACCTAAAATCCATCTGAATGTTGGATGTGAAAGAACCTCTCCGGAAAATAACTCGAGAGTCTCCCTCTACTCCCGGTAGAATTATATGTACCACCTGTGAGCAAATCACAACATATCTCACGCTCCAACCTCCAACGCCTTCCCAGAATCAAAAAAAGAACAGAAGCAGTCAAATCTCCTTCCATAATAAAGTTCCCACGCACTTTTTATACCCACTACATAACCTCACACTTCCCATTCCCATCACCCCCATTCGGATCAACACTTAACGCGACTCTAGCCGCTTCCGTAAAGGCCTCGTTAACTCCCCTATTCCTCATTGCCGAGCATTCCAAATATCTCAGGGCATTGATTCTTCTCGCGACTTCCAAGCCTTGATTATAATCAATCATTGGTTTCTTTTCCCTGGGCTCTGCACCATCTGTTCCCTCTGCCGCTTCATCATCCGCTCCTTGTTCTCTCAAGTCACACTTCAATGCGACTAGAACTAGTTTGACACCCTGACAATTCTCGGCAATTTCGCCCACCCATTTAGATTCGACGTTTTCCAGGGAATCTTTTGAGTCGACGGAGAAACAAAGCATTATTGCGTGTGTGTCATCGTAAGAAAGGGAGCGTAACCGGTCGAATTCTTCTTGACCGGCTGTATCCCATAGGGAAAGTTCGATATGTGTACCATCGACGAAGATATCTGAAATGGACGAAAATGTAAGTCGAAGTCCCGCTGAGATTATAAGGTAGATATGAAAGGGGCACGAAGGATAGAGATGAAAGACATACCATGAACGTAATTCTCAAAGACTGTAGGTTCATATACCGTTGGGAAGTATCTAGAGTTCCAACATCAGCCCTGCCCTAATTTCATCTCAATTATAATGACATAAAAGCCAAACCTACCCTCTCGTAAAGACATTAAGTAAGCTTGTTTTTCCACAAGCACCATCCCCTCTAACACACAAGAATCGTTAGCAATCTATTCATCCCAATAATCATATCTCCAGCAGAAATAACCTGCAACAGAACAATGGCTATGGCAATTGCAATCGTAATTGCAGTCAAATTGAATTGAATGTATCATTTTTACCACTGCACCTCTGATGCGACTTTACTCGACTACCATTTCATCGCATAATCTTATCCATATGATAAAATCGGTGTAATATGACGAGATCCTGTTCCCTGCCTCTCTCACATTCCGTCGAGAAAAAGAAAAGGCTGAAAAGACTCAATCCAAGTCAGCGTAAAAAACAAAATACAACATACAGTAAGACCAATTTCCTCTGGGTCGTTTTTGATCCTCCTAATCCGCAAGGCATATTGTATGTGATGCGATGATGTAATGTTAAGTGTTGTATGTATGTGTGTATGTGGGTTGTTCAGGAATATCGGTCGGTAGTAGGTAGGTATAGACTATTATCGTATCGTGATGTACACCGGTAGTAGGTATATTTCGTAGGTGAATGGTGAACGTCAGATAATAGAATGTGAGAATATCCGTAGGGACGGAATGATGGGATGGATGAAGGATGAGATGATTGATTCAAGGATTGAAAAGTACTGGTGAATAATGAATGGTGGATTGTGGATGGTGGATGTTGGATTGGACCGAGAATTGAGAAGGGGGCCAGGCCAGAGAGCGACTAGGGCATGGGTGTAAGTACCTAGGTAGCGTTATGGTATCGAGGGTCCGTCTGGATACTATTATTATTATCCTGGCAAATGCTGATGTGATGATTTATGATATGAATTTATATGGAAATCAATCAATGAAAGGAATTGTCGACTCAATTGAATAGATGAAAGAAAATGGTGAATTGGAATTGATGTTGTGAGAAGCAATAATAATATAAATTCTTAAAACATATATACTGGTATGTAGTTGCAATAAATTCAGGTACGTAAGGAATTCTCGTGCGAGTACAAATTCAAAAGATCAATGCTTTGTCATCATTTGATTATCCCTTATCGTTAATTCTAAATTACTGTGCAACATTGTGAGTACATCAGTATGAAATGAAGCATAAGCTTTTACTCCACATATGATGGTATAATAATAACAATAACAATAGAAATCAGCTAATAAGTAAACTCTTAACTTCAACAACTTTCTTCAAGCCCAGCTGGATGGATGGATGCTTTTCACACTGTGCATCCGCTGGGCCGTCTGAGATATGGATGCGTCGGTCAATTTCACTTACCCATCCGTACCTTATGCTTATGGCTTATCATTGACCATGTTCTGGATGCAATTTTGAAGAGGGGAAAAACTAATGCAGCTCCAAATATCATTTAGCCGTCTCCGACCTTGTAAATTCTCCTTAGTACATCGTGGGGAAGAGATGAAGGGGTTTTCGACTTCACAAAAGATTTGATTCGTTTAATCGTTATCAGGTCAGGTACATGAGACATCTAACTCTGGTTCAATTGCGATAATTTCTTCTAATGATGGTTTGTTCTTTTTTCGTCCATCTTCTAAACTTTTCTCTCAACATCATGGTGCAATTCCTCGCATTCCATTTGACATTTGGGTGGCTCAAGCGGATGATCGTCGCATGGGAGGCATATCCTTGAAAAGGAGGAAATTTGTGGTACTCAGAACTTGGAACCGTGAGCCGTAATTGACTTTGCGTTGTTCAGTGTGGAGCATCAACTTAGTCCAGAGTGGACTCGGTGGGGAGCATTCGAAATTTCAAATTTTGATGCTTATTGCTTTTCTAATTTGCAATTTTGCGCAATGAAAGGTAAAAACAGTCACCAAGATCCTACAACAAGAGAAACTACGCAATCTGATACACAGAGGGTACAAAGAAAGGGTATTGAGAGATAACACACCTCCATCATCCTAACCATTAAACATAATCACTCTTCCTCCTTGATGAAGCCTTGTCCTGCACGACGCCCAATCCGGTCAGCAAGGTTCATATTTCCTGCCGTGCGATTGAGGCCGTTGATAAAGTCGCCCTTATCCGAGTACTTGGATGACTTTGTTCGTGCTTTGTCCTCAGCTTCACGAGCTGCCTTCTCCTGTTCCTCTAATGCCTTGAGTCGTTTTTCACGATCAATGTCCAGACTAGATGCATCCTGTTGCATAGCAGCCAATTTCTTTTGTCGCTCTGCCTCCTTCTCTTCTTCGGAAGGACCGTTTTGCTGTTGATATCCACCCTGCGACCTCCTATCATCTCGTCTGCTATAGCCGTTCCCGTTGTGCTGATGATCGTATCTGTTCCTAGTATCCCTTCTGTTGTAATTGTCTCTTCTGTCCTCCCTGCCTGCTGGATAAGATTTCCTCCTATCCGGGGATCTTCGTCGTTCTGGAGTAGGGGATCGGGATTCCGAAGATGAACTATTCCTCCTTCTCTGCCTCCTACCATGATCACTATCCGATCTACCATTTTGTTGCCCATCTGGTGATACTGGCGTAGGTCGGTCGTAGTCCCTTTCTCTTCCTGGTCGTCCTCTTTCTCTATTATCTGGTGATAGTGATCTTGGTTTTCGTGATCTCCCAAAACTATCTCTTCTATCTATTGGAGAACGAGATCTTGAGTACGAATCCGAGCGTCGACGGTATTCAGATTTGCGACTTCTGCGATTCCTATCGTCATCGTAATCGTCACCACTTCTGCGACGCTTGTGACTTCGATCCCCCTCTCGGCCATCCGCATCTTCATCCCTCCTGCGCTTTCGTCTTCGTTCTTCATCGTCATCGTCGCGATGCCTGTGGTGATGTCGATGCTTTCTTTCCTTTTTTGGTTTGATCTCCTTGGTGTCTTGCCCAGCCAGTTCAAGTAACTTCCGTCGTTTTATTGGATCATTCATCATAGCCTCGTATGCGGCTTGCTCTTGTCTTTTGATAGCAAGCATAGGATCTTCACGGACCTTGGCTGCCGTATCTCGCAGGGTATTTGCGTTTTGTAAAGCCATGAAACTAGCTTCAGATGCTTGCTTCTCGAGATTTTTGTGCTCTGTACCTTTGATTAACCCATCGATGCGTCTCTTTCCAAGAAGATAACCTTCCATCTCCTCGGTGGTTCCGGCTTGACCACTCGATGGGCCTTGATACATCCAGTCAACACGATCAACCCGTTTCCTCGATCCGGCAGCTTCGAGTTTGTTTTGGATCTCTTCCTTCGCTCGTTCTTCTTTAAGTTCCTTGATCCTCTGTTCTGTACGACGTCTCTCCTCGAGTGCTTTCTTTTCTTCCTCCCACACCCGTGTCTGATTCTTCATCAAATGGGGATGCCATGATTTCTTTAAGTTGAGATCGCCACCCATGTTGAAGGTTGTTTGGCGTTATTGTACAACTGAGTTGAAGGGAAACACGCGGGCGCACACGGTAGAATTTTTCCACACGAGAAGTATGTGGAAATTTAATAGTGAACTAATAGATCTAGAGGAGAGAGAGTCTTTAGTCAAAAATTGCGGGTACTTTGACTTGTAAGTATTCGTTGTTGTTGTTGATTGAACAGAGAGAGGCATGAGATGGATGTCTGTCGCGAGGCGGAAGCTTTTCAGAATTAAGAAGCTAGGACACTAAGCGAGTGGCCAATCATACAAGACTACAAAGCTCCAGGCAAACGACATACATACAGCCTTACAGTCCCTCCTCTTACCTTTCACATTTAATTATATTTACAACTCATCACCACGAAACCTCAAAAAGCTTTTTGCCCGTATTTGGCTAAATCATATTCAACGGTGAATCTTATCCTTTAAAACAAAGGACAGCAAGTATGTCTGACGATGATGATTTCATGCAAGATTCCGACCAGGAGGAGTATGTGAAGCCTTACCAGACTTTCCAAATGTAGCTAACCATGATAGTTATGACTTCGAGTACGAAGAAAATGATGACGATGAGGATGAAGATGTCGACATCGAAAACAAATACTACAATGCCAAACAATTGAAATCTACCGATCCCGAGGCTGCTATTGAGGAGTTTCTAGGCATTCCAGCTCTCGAGCAAGAGAAAGGTGATTGGGGGTTTAAAGGCTTGAAACAAGCCATAAAGCTTGAGTTCAATCTTGCTTTATATGATAAGGTATCAATTTGTTTTGACTGATCATATGTTCATATCTAATGATTTCCAGGCTGTGGAGCATTATCGCGAACTTCTTACCTATGTCAAATCCGCGGTAACTCGAAACTACTCGGAGAAGTCCATTAACAACATCCTGGACTTTATTGAAAAAAAGACTGAAGACGATGCAGCCAGGAAATGCATGGAGGAGGTCTATTCAAACACTCTTGAATCCTTCCAGAGCACCAATAACGAAAGATTGTGGTTGAAGACCAATATCAAGCTGGCGAAACTCTTCCTCGACCGTAAGGATTACGCTGCGACAACGAAGAAGTTACGAGAGCTCCGCAAGGCATGTGAGTTAGAAGATGGTACAGATGACCCAAGTAAGGGTACTTACTCTTTGGAAATTTACGCTTGTGAAATTCAAATGCATTCTGAGACAAAGAACAACAAGCAATTGAAGCGGTTGTACGAACGCGCTTTGAAGGTCAAATCAGCAGTACCACATCCAAGAATCATGGGCATCATTCGAGAATGTGGTGGGAAGATGCATATGGCTGAGGAGAATTGGAAGGATGCGCAAAGCGATTTCTTCCAGTCGTTCAAAGATTACGACGAAGCTGGATCCCTACAGCGGATCCAAGTTCTTAAGTACCTTGTTTTGACAACCATGTTGATGAAATCCGATATCAATCCTTTCGAATCTCAGGAAACCAAACCATATAAGAATGATCCTCGTATCGCCGCAATGACCGATTTAGTCGATGCATACCAAAGAGATGACATTCACAGATACGAAGATGTTTTAAAGAATAACAAAGATCTGATGTCCGACTCCTTCATTCGCGAAAACATTGATGAAGTAACTCGCAATATGAGAACCAAAGCAGTAGTCAAATTAATCGCACCTTACACCCGCTTCAAGCTTGATTTCATCGGCAAAGCCCTCAAAATTCCAGTTTCGGAAGTTCAAGACATCTTAGGCTTCTTGATTGTTGACAAGAAAGTCAATGCGAAAATTAACCAACAAGAAGGAACAGTCGAAATCGAGGATAACAGTGATGTGGAACGTCTCAAGGCAATGCACGAATGGACTACGGCTGTAGGCTCGCTGTATGAGACTATTTTCAAGGAGTGCGAGGGCTTTAGGATGAATGATGTCAACCAGATTGGGGATATAGATAAGGATGCAAATTCTATGGGAGGATATGCCCGAGCTGGTGATGTGGGTTTAAAGTATGGTGGACAGAGAGGAGGGAAACCTCTTGGAAAGGTTAAGAAGGGGTTTTTTTCAGCGGGGTTGTGAGTATGGCAGTTAGGATTGACTGATTGTTTGGTCTCCGAGCAAACACGAGGTTCAGTATTGATATCATAAAAACACATGAGGGGATGAAAAGGGGTTGGGAATGGGAGGTAGGGTGTTCTGAAGCCAGATCACGGTAATGATAGATGAGTTATGACCAATTAATAGGTAAACTACCTACCATACAGATACAATAATGAACAAGAGATATACAATCTTCATCTCATTTGCTTATTCACACTCCTTTTCCCTACTTTACTTTCCTTCCCTTTCCCTTCCGTTCTCCGGAACCAAAATATCTATAATTAACCTTTCCCCCAGGGTCCATACATCTCAGGGCTTCCCCCCACCTAATCCCTTCTCCCCGAACCGCTCCTAGCACATCCCATGCATATTTCTATCACATCATCATCGTCATCATATCACATCACATCGTCTCGATCGATCGATCGACACAATCAAACGTGGCTGGCGGAGATTACATTACATACCGTACCCTAAATATAGATAGACGAGATGGCGGGAGCGAGGGAGGCATCGATGCCCTCGTGTGGAGGTCAATATTTCTATACGACGTATTGCGTTTTGAGGTGGCTGGGCGGCGGGCAAGCAGGTGGGCGGGAGTTGGCTGGTGCTTAGAGAGAGAGGCTTTTTTTAGATTCCTTGTTTGTTTGTTGGGGTCTTTGGGTTGGGTTGGGTTTTTTGGGTTGGGGTTGGGTTTGAGTTTTAAGCTTTGAGTTTTGAGTTTGGGAAGATGGGGTTCGGGTCCGGGTTTTGGTTTGCGTTTGGGAGATGGGAAGATGGGTTGGTAAAGGGTATGGGGGTGGGTGGGTTGATGGCTAGGGTTGGAAATGGGTGGGTTTGCGAAGATTGGGTTTTTGGGTGGGTGGGATGGGAGGGTTGAGAAGTCTTGTATGTATGTCTGTCTGTATGTATGTATGCGTATGTATGTATATGAAAATCAAAGAAATACCTAAACATCAAAAGGGGGAGAAAGTATCTTTACTCCCGGTACATCCAAGCAACCTTGTTCTATCACTTCCGCGCTGCAGGTCAAGAATTGTGGAACCTAGGATTTTGGGATTGATGTTCTCTGATACGTTGATATATGTATATCTGTACGCTGTATAGGGAGTCATGGTGTGATTGTGCACTTTAGCTTATGTAGGTACTATTTGTAAGTGCATAATATAACATAATATATTATAACATACATAGTGCAGAGTAGGAGAGTAGGAGAGCTGTACGATTAGGTTTGCCGGTTTCGCATAGAGGTGAAGATTTTTTTTTATTTGTACGAAGTATGCAGGGTGTTTGGGGGTACATTTGAGGCTGGCTGGGCAAGGGGAGGAATCGATGAGGAATCCTTGGGGTTATTTGACGAGGGTTTGAAACGTCTGCTGTAGTAGTGCTTGGGGTGGTTTGATTCGTGTGGTCGGTCTATCTATGATGTAAGTAGATTTTGGTACGTTTTCATGTGAATGGATATGTTCGTAACTTATATGCATGGATTTGATATTTCGTGTGTTGTGTTGATGTAGCCTTTCCGCTATCTTGTCGATCAGCTAGTAATGCTATTCGTGGTGGATGGGTATGGTGTGAACAAGTTTGGTTCGGTTAGAAAAGGATGTGTTTGTATGCCATGCGACGCGGGATGTTTGGGTCAGGGATGAGAGGATCAGGATCAGCAAATTTATGATGTGTGTGGTAGTTGGAGGTGGTATCTACGGTATTTGAAGAATTGAATCGAATAGGATGGATTCCTGCTAAGGAGATCGTGGGATTGAGATGGGAGTGTGTAATGGTGCGGCGAGGTGGGTGAGGGGAACCTGGGTGTGTTGGATTAAGGTTGGTGGTGTTAAGTGTTCTGCAGATACAGCACACAAGCACCGCCGCCTAGTAGTATGGGAAATAAAGGGATGAAAATCAAATATAAGAAATGTAGTGGAATTTAAGATCTGACTGCCTTACTCGAGAGATGTGTGTAAGAATGAGTATTCCTTCTATTGTCTCTTCCATTCAGATCATTCAGATCGTTTAGAATCTAGATATGGGGGTGTCAGGGACGAGGGGGTTGATGTCCAAGTTTGGGGGTAGATGATATTACAAAATTTATTTACCGATTCAGTTCACTCTTGTCATGATTCTTGCATATGGAATAATATACTTAAACTCATATTTGGTACGATATGCAGGAAAAGGTAATCAATCTAGTGCTCTACAATCTAATCTCAATCTTGATCAACCAGAAATGCGGGGGATTTCCACAGGGTAACATTTTATGCTTTACGATGACCTATGAGACGGAGCGGAGTATAGAGCGATGAAATAGACCAATAGTTTTCATGTTGGTGTATGAAGAATGAGGGTTTGCATGTAGCATCGGGTCAACTCGGTTCTCGCTGGAGTCAAATTTTGGCGGGGTAGTGCCGAGGTGTCTTTCCTTCCGTTCCTGTTTTTCTCGTGAAGATGGAGGGTTGTGAGATGTGATAGATATCATATGGGTGGCATGGAACTTGTGTTATGCATAATGATGATACTTGGGCTGTTGGTTAAGGTTGAGGATATCGATGCGGGTAGGTCTTATTTCCCCAGTGAATGAGATGTGATGTGAGATATGATGTGAGATGTGATAGATGTTCTCCGGAAGATCAATTGAGTATAGTGGGAGAAGTGGGCTACGATAAGGTATGTAGCATCATGGTATGGCTGCGTGGTTGTGATTGTTCAGTTCCGTGGTTGAGTCTGTCTTGCATATATCATGTATCGGTACTTTATGAAGAGAATTTGGGTAATTATCGGTACTTGAAACAGAGGTACCTTAATCAAATGATCCATCTAACTAGGTTCGTCATTCATGAATTGAATTCAACTGAATTGGCCCGATGAATGGGTACAGAGTACGGTGCATGTTGATCTTACCCTACTCGGTTCGTTGTTCATCAGCCGTAAAGTAAGATTCCTAATGGCCTCGAACATTCATTCATGCACTCACACTTCACGACCCATATCTAAGTAAAAGACTAATTGAGATGATTGAAGTTCACTGTGGTGGATCGTGAGCATAAACTCAAATTTCTCTATCTGCAGCAGAGAAAAAGGTCTAAAAAGTGCTAGGGGGACAATCTGTAGCTTCCCCGAACCCTTGAACCCAGCTTAACTTGTTGAATAGCCTCTCGTTTATTAAATGTCATTATAGTTTATTTATACTCTGCTTTCTATTTTAACCCTATTCTAACCCTACCATAACCCTACACTTGGCGGTCGCCTCGAATATCAAATAATATAATCAATTGTTCCTCATCCTTGAAGTATTGTGGCCACATCGTTCGCTCGTAGCCACGGAATGTAAATGTTGTAGATGTTCAGTACTTATGCATCGTAGAGTATTCATGCAAATAATTTATAACCTGGTCACGATACCAAACAAACAAACGGACGGGCGGAAAAGTGCGCGATATTTCAAGATCCGATCGAATTGGATAGAATACAATATAGTGATATGTAGGAGGCGGCCTGCATGATATAGGCATATATGCAAGCAAGCATGAGTTGCCGGTGGGATAAGGATTGTTTGATTGAGTGATGCCAAATGAGAAAACTTCCCTCGCGATAATCTGTAGCTATTATTCCGTACAGTACAGGTACAGCACAGTACAGTACAGTACAGTATAGGATGAAGCATGAAAGGTAGGATTGACAAAAGCCGAGGAGATGGCCACCTAATTGTAACATCAATATACCTTCGGTGCAATATCCGGAGGTATGTATATGTAGGTGTGGTATGTATGGTATGTATGTATAAACGGGCATTATTCTCACTGGTAAATAATGAATAGACGATGTCATTAATATGATTCCCCATGTCTCTCATGTACAATACATATACGTAAGAACGGCGATTCCCTTTCATACAAGGCGAATATAGTGGTCTGGAAACTATTGAGTGACTAGATGTGGACATGCACCCTACAAGGGCATGACAGTCTCAAGAAATGAAAGGGCGTTCCGCTTCCTCGGAAAAATAGAAAAAAAAAGAGAGGGAAAAAAAAAGATTTAGGGGACAAAACAAGAGAGACGAGTAGACGAATAATACATCGTTACATGTGAACGGCAGTACGGCCCGCATCGATGCAAACAATCAGAGCACTCTTTTTAACCAATCGCATTTTAGCATTTTTCGAATTTTCCAACCGATGTTCCATTGGGTTATTACTCAAATTTGAAACTCTGGAGCTGTTAATTAGGAATTTTAGTATCCCCATGTTGTTATTTTTTTTTAGCTATGTTTTTTTGCTTAACAATCTGTTGGTTGATGTTGATGTTCGTGTTGGATGTGTGTTGGTTTGAGTGGAGCTCCTGGTAGTGTGTTAGTTGTTTAGCTTGATTGCCACGCTTACTTACTTTAAACTACCCCCGATGGAGTACGGAGATTTCACCTGGCAAACTTCATTGGTGAATTTCCGGAATAGTAGTAACTCTCCAAGACTGTCATGTTAAACATCTATCTATCTTATTATAACCATACATAAGGTCTCGATCCGGACGACGAATGATCGAGAACTTTTCATCTATCTTCACACGGGTGTGATGTGGTACCAAAGCCATCACTACATTCCCGTGTGTGAAACCTAACCTTTCCCCTCACTGCGGAAATGTAACGCATCTACCCGTGTTTTCCTCCTTTTCGGCTTTCACAAGGAACTCCTTTTCTTGATTTTTCCCTCGCCCTTTTACCTTCTCCACATTTTGCTCTCACGGAATCCTTTCATTCTCTAAATCCTCTTCCCTCTCCGTCTCCTTTCCTTCCGTGAAGGTAGGTGAGATGCGGTGGGTGGTTTTCGTAAGTTACCAACAAACACTTCCGATATCGAGATGCCAAGGCGGGGAATAGCCAATGAAATAGCCAACGATGGAAGAGAAGGAACTTTCGTGACGTCGTATCGAGTGTCAGCAGGCAA
>NW_001820833.1:1722785-1729575 GCF_000146945.2 Sclerotinia sclerotiorum 1980 UF-70 | reverse complement strand
CGCACGTACACCGACAGGCATAGAATATAGATACGAGAATTATGAATTTCTTCTGACTTGCCAGTATTATGCACTTCGTAAATTAGTAGCCGAGCATGAAAGAAAATCTGACCCAGCTGCAACTCCACGACCGACGGAGGAAGAATACATCGGGCATGTGCAGGAGGAAAGGTGGGGCCGTTACATACATTGCCGTACGATATCGAATCGAACATTGCCATACAATTCCTACATAGCCATACATCAGGCTACATCGATGAGATCAAGCCCAAAGTCTAATTCAACAATATCGACCACGCCTCAAAAACACGACAACTTCTACCCAGGATAAATCAAAAACAAGAAACGAACCACGGAATTATTAACTCCATGATTACTTATCCCTCTCCGATCTCCTCTTGTACATGTTGTTGTATCGTTAGGAAGAATTTTTCAAACCCACTGCATTTTTGGCTGAATCTAAAAGCGACTTGAGAGAAGAAGCGAGATATTACTCTACATAGATTTTGCATATTTTTCAAGGCCAACGGGGGGGACCCTACAGGACACGAAAGTTTTAAAGCCCGAATGAACGAACGGTTTTGAGCGGGGCCCTGGTACTGGATTTGCTGTAAGGTCACCGGTATATGCATAACCCAACTCATCATCGAGCGGACGAACGAAGAGAAAGAAGACGAGACAGACAGTCGAGAAGGATCTAAAAGATATACGAACGAGTAAAAAAGGAAAGGGGAAAGGTGTCAGAGTTACTATTATTGGAGATACATCGCCTTGATAAATGATACCGAGATCGGGAGTCAGGATTCTCGCATAGAAGAAGGAAAGGAGGGAAGAGAGGGAGGGAGCTAAGACGAAGAAATCGAAGAGATTTACGACGACAAGCATCCGGAATGGTTTAAGGGTATTAAGATATTAAGAGAACAACTCAAGTCGAATTGAATCCACCATAAAAAAAGGCGAAGATATATAAAATAAATTACGACAAAGAAACACATCAATCCATCAGTCAGTCAGTCAGTCAACGGATCCATCATCAGATCCATCATCAATCGACTCCACTTCACCCGCTCAGTCAATCAGTTAATCACTCGTTCATCCACCCTCGCTACAGTACATCCATCTACTCGAAGCACCCCCTTCATTGTCCCTACTCGGTACATGGTCTGGTCCTTAAATCTGGAATTTAGCACGATACCCTGTCTCTCCCCATACATACATACATACTCCGTACATTTTATCCCGTACATTATCTCACTTGCCTTCCCTTCCCTTCCCCTTGTTACTTCTTGGTAGCCAGTACCCCAGTACATATATTTTGGTACCCATCAGTCTACCTTACTCCGTACTTTATCATACTACGTGCGTGCGTGCTGTGAGCTGTGAGCTGGGTACTGCGTGCGTACTGGGTACATCAGTCTACTCACTTGACTCAGTTGAGTACTTTTTCCATTTTCCATTTTCCATTTCCATTTCCATTTCCCTTTCCATTTTACCTCCTACGACTGCTACTTACTGTGTTGTTAATTTTTAGTGGTGTGTTGCACAAAATCAAACCACATAAAGTACAAAATTCCCGGACGACTCCAATAAACTTTAGCCCATTGCGCCCAAAAAGCCACTTTCCAAGCACCCAAGACATTCGATACAGCTAAGCAAAGAAAATCTTCATCCATCCACCTGCAACCTGCATCAATTTCACGGCAACGTTATATTCAAATATCAATATCAAATATCAATATCAAATATCGATCGATATCAATATCAAATAAATATCTATCTATCACACAATCAATCAACCAATCCATCCATTCATCCATCGGTCAATCAATCAGTCAATCAGTCAAGTCAATCAAGTCAATCAATTAGCCAACTTAAAATAATAATAAAAACTCTATTTATTTACTTATATTTATTATTATTTATTATCCATTATTTTATTATTTTTTTTTTTTTGATTTTCCAACATCGTTTCTCAAAGTCTCCTCTTTTTGACTCTTTGCGTACTTTGCTTGTTACATCCGCTTCTTGTTCTTCTTGTCGATCATTACTACCTACCTCCCTACCGGTAATCATTTGAGCTTGAATTTTAGATCTTTTGCAGTTTGGGCTTGCTTGCTTGCCTGCCTTAACTTATTTATTGTAGCTTTTTAATAAGCTTCTTCTTTGCAAATCATACACTCGCTCGTTATTTGTTACATATTTGGTTTTATTTTTATATTTGGTTCGTTGCCCGCTCCCTTACCATATATTAATTTATTGTGGTGAGGAGAGGAAACTATTGAAGTCGAGTCGAGTCGAGTCAATTCAAGCCAATTCAAGTCAATTCAATTCGATTTAATTCGACTTAATCCAGTGCAAGAATTGATTTGATCTTTTAAGGCATTTTTGAATTAAGGAAGAGAAAGAGGAGAAGATAAAGAAGAGGAAGAAGAAGAAATCGGAGAAGAGGAAGAAGCCATAGTGAAGCAAGAGAGAAGAGAAGAGAGAGAAGAGAGAGAAGAGAAAAGAGAAAAGAGAAAAGTAAATCATTTACCCAAGAAATCTCAAAAGAAGTGAAGGAACGAAAGAAAAGAAAAGGAAAGAAAAGAAAGAAAAGAAAGAAAAGAAAAGAAAAGGAAAGAAAAGAAAAGGAAAGGTCCAAGGAAACTTCACTTATTATTATCATATCATGTTCCAACCACAACCCACACCATTTTCACCCTTCTCTCCATATGGAATAAATATATCTCCACAACCACAACCTCAACCTCCTCCACCACTTCTGGACTTCAACAATTACCAACACAACCACAACCAGAGCCACAATCACAACCTCAATCAGAGCCTCAATCACAATCATAACATTAACAATCACAATCACAATTCGATTTCAAATTCACAACCGCTTCATCATCAACTCTCTCAATCCCATTCCCACTCCCATCCTCATCCTCAATCTCTCGCACACCCGCAACGTTCCAATTCCTTACCCCATTGTTCATCCTCCGCACATACACCACCGGCGACTGCAACAATCGTGGATAATCTTGTCTCAATTGTTGTTGCAAACCAACCGGGGCAAGGTGCGGCGGCAGGACGTGGACTAGGAAATACCCTGCAACAATTCCAACCACGACATCCACAGCAACCAATTTTTAGCCCCGTCAATAATAACGCGCCGAACTCTAATTCGAACCCGAATGTAACGGGCACTATTAATATATCCCATAATTCCAACACCAATCCTTCCTTATCACCATCTTTCGCACATCACAATCAACAACAATACAAAATGGAGGACAATGGAGTCAATGATTTGGAAGCTCAGGAAGCTCTAGCCAGGGATTTCCAACCGGCTTTGGTGGTATGAATTGTCTTTTACTCTACTGCGGAAGCTTCAAAACAGCGACGGAATGGGTTGAGTGGGATATTTAGTATAGAGCTGGAAACTGACAGTGTAGTAGGGTCCATTAGTGGGGGATAAGATGCGCAGTACGGCGATAACTGAGGAATATGCGAAAGCCGATCCAATATATGTATCAAAGACATCTGTAAGTGCCCTATCGCAGAATATGCATGCCATCTACGCTACTCATAAACTAACCATCGGAGATAGGCATTACCGCAGAAATATTCTCATTATCGACCGATTCTTGGCGATGGAAATTGTGGATGGCGGGGTAAGTCTCCTAAGCTTGGTGCTTGATCATACCCGTGCACACGGACAATGATACTCGCCGTCAATAGACATCGTCATGAGTATAGCTGATTTGTCTGGCGTGTAGCCGCTGTGTTTTCCTATTTCGAAACTTTGTTGAGGATGGGGAACAGAGGTCAAGTAGATGAAGAACTAGCGAGGATGATGTCGCTGAACAACTTACTCACGACGGCCGGGGGATTCGATGCATGGCTTTTTGAGGATATGGTGGAGGAAACCACCTCTTTATTGAGAGATGTAGCAGATCTAATGGATACTTCCATACAAGCTGCCGAGTCCCTTATTCTGGATCGATTCAATAATTCGGAGACCTCGAACGCTATCGTATATCATTGTCGATTACTGGCTAGCTCATGGCTTAAAGCCAATCCTCAAAACTATCAAGGCTTCATACCAGATGGCGGTGGTATTGATCAGTACAGGAAAGATTGGTTGGAGCCGCCAAATCAAGAAATAGATCATCTTGGTATGACTTTACTCATAGATGTTCTATTAAAACCTGCTGGATTTGCCGTGGAGATTGTCTACCTCGATCGTAGTGAAGGAACACAAGTCAACAGTCACATGTTTCAAGCTGAAGACCCAAATGGCCAGCCCACCAACCCAGCAGGTCCGATCATATATCTCCTCTACAGGCCAGGACATTACGACATCTTGTATAAAGATCTTTTACGGCAGAGCATTGAGATGAGCTCAAACATCCAAGTTAATCGAGCCACCAATTTTACCCATCAACATTCACCTCAGGCAAATCCCTCTATGAATGCATACCAAAGTATGGATCTCCTCTTCAGCATTCCGGGTCTCAGCCTTCCAACACCGTATTCAAATTTTAATTCTTCGCAATATCAATCTCCCATGTCCCAATCATTTGCGCCTACACCATCTACCGCCCTATCTACCGCCCTATCACCCATGTCACCTACGGGAAACTCGGTCTCAACGCCACAATCCACAACTTCAGTCACCAGTCTTCCCACCCGTTCATCTTTTACTTCAATCAATACTCCCACCCCAATCATTACCTCTCCACACCCATTTCAAAGTACACAAACGACTCTTCCTATCCATACACTCCCACCACCTCATCCTCATGCTATTCCATCTCCAACTGCATTAGGTATACCAGCACCCAGTTTTCGACCTAGCAAATACGAATGGGCCATAACAGCTGATTTACAAGAAGGCCCTGTACCTAGTTTTCAAACTAGCACGTTTAAAAATAGTCATTATAACACAGCGCATTATAATAATCCGAATTTTCAACCCGAAGAATGGACGCCGGAGGAGGACGGCTTGGGTATGGGTAGCAAAGGAGGGGGAGGGGCTGGTGGTGGATATGGTAATTGGGCTAGGAAGAGGAGTAGTTGAAGAATGAGTAATCGGACTCAGTTTATCATGCATCGATTTTGTAGGAAGGGAAAATTATGGTGATAATGATGCAGGCATTGGGAGTAATATTTTGTGTTTATATGTTTTTAAGGAAGTTCCAAGGAAGTTTTTGCGATGTGTTTAAGGGGTTTTTGCAGGACATGCATATTATATCATATGATTATTTTTTCGCCGAATCGAAAATAAAATTACTGGAGTTTTTTTTTTTTGATTGCTTTTGATGGGATGGATTTGCTATATGTGGTTCGTTTTGGGTTGATATTATAAGAGATATGGTATGATGTGATATGATACATACGGTACGGTACGGTAGGGTACGATATGATAGATGAGAGGGATTTGAGGGGTATATAGTAGATTTGTGGTAGGTGGGTAGGGAGGGGTATGATGTCTTTGAGGGGAGGGAGGAAGAGGAAATTATTAGAAGAATTATTGGAAGTATTTTCTTGGGTTCTGAGGGGAATTGAAAATAGGGGATTAGGGATTAGGGATTAGGGGGTGAGGATTGCAGATTTAGCTATAGCTAAGATAGTACATAGGTGTTTGAGTGTGCGGGTGAGTGTATAGGCGAATGAAATACTTTAATGGAATAAATATATATATATATATAAAGGAAGAAATATTTGATTTATTGTAATTTGAGATTATTTTTTGGTTTGGGATAGGTATAGATATAGATATGGGTATAAATGTAAGATTTAGATGGTATATATTTGAGATGATATAATTAGTGTATTAGTATATTAATATAATTAATTTAAAATAAGATTTATTTATTTATTGAAGTATTAAATAAATAAATCATCTTCGTGCTTCTTTGTTTCAAATTTTCATTTCTTATTTCTTTTATCTTTCTAGAGTGCGCCGGGGAGAGGGGGGTGGGGAAGGGGGTGGGGTAAAAAGAAAGGGGAAGAGTATTGTTACGACGGGCTACACAACTACCATTACATGACCAAGGCACGTGATTACAAGTGATCAGTAGTGATGATTAAGGATCACTAAGGATCATGGTATAGGTGATTACTGGTGATCATAGAAGCATGAAGGTTTATATAATCAAGATGGATTTCCTTTGTATAGAGCTTCGTGTTCAAGATCAATCATTTAGTATACTCTACTATTAGTTACGAATTGCATTATTGTCATTACTTTAAGTCCCTGCTTGACGTTTAGTTATAAACCATCTCGAGAGCCTAGAGCACTTCCACGTGATCTAGACGGCAAACCTCGTAACAAGTATATAGATATAGATATAGATTGAGATTGGGATTGATATTGGAACACAAAATACAGGGTATATCTTTATACAGTATTAGATTAGATATGAAAGTCATTTAGATATATATATATAGTATTATATATAGTATTATATAATTTATAGATTAAGAATAGGTGTTAGAAGTGGTGGATGGTGGAGGGAGGATGGAGGTTTCAACTTTTGAGGGTTTTGAGGGTTATTCATCTTTTTGGTTTGTTTGTTGGGCTGGATTGGTTTGTGTGAGGGATATGATATTATGAATGTGAAGAAATTGGTGTCAGTAGGTGGGTATTTAGACCACCTGATGGATGATGAGTTTCTGGTTGTTTGCTTGCTGGTTGCTGGCTGCTGGTGGCTGGACGATAGAGTGAGTAGGTTTGGAGTGCAGTCGAACTTGGGAGTCTGGTCGAATTCCCCCAGATGGTTAGTGGAATCCAGAGATA